>NC_056740.1:16782327-16829827 GCF_019279795.1 Protopterus annectens
CCACGAAGCCATTTCGGTGTCCCATTACTTGGCTATCTCTCCTTTTCTCCCCATTTGCCATAAATACTGTTCAAAACTCTGTGAGCATACTGCTTTCTGCTTTACTTCTACAATGATTATAGATATTTGGATTTAATGTAACACTTTTATTTCGAATTTTACAGCACAAACACTAATGGACATTTGCTAAACAAAAAATATAGTCTCTCAATAAAAACAGACATAGCTTTCATGTTTCTTTGCCTTTAAAACTCACATTCACTGAAACAGCATTGAAACCTACATTCAAAGAAAATGCATCTGGCCAGTGGTGGATTAAGTTTACCTTTGGGCTTTTTCAAATCATAGGCCCCTTGCACACATTTTTAAGGTCATGCAAAAGTTCTTTGATTCACCTTCCTGACTGTATTAAATTATAATACATAATAATTAAATTATATCCCTTGTATAATACAGCACCACTTGTTAGGCCGTGTGTTAAATTTATAGTTTTAAACTAATAAATCACAAAGGTATCAATGTCCGGTGAAGCAATAAAGTGACAGAAAATAAACAGAGAGTCACTTTAATAAACAAATGCCAAATACTCTAAAAACAAGAAAAAAGCAACCAAAGGATTTAAATCCTTTGGTGGTTTTATTTGTGTTTTTTAGTGTATTTGGCATTTGTTGATTAAAGTGACATGGGTACCTTTGTGATGTATTAGTTGGTTTTGGTACCTTATGGCTACTTTCTTGGTTTATAGTTTTAAACATTTTGCCAATAAGCATTGAAACAAAACACATGAACCAATAATGACAAAACTGCCCAATTCATAACATTTCAACCATAAAAGGCCACTCAAACTTCTGTCATTACAATCCACCAATATCAGTCAGTATGCACAATGTCTGCAGAAGTAAAATTCATCTAAATAATTCCTCATTAAAGAGATATGTAACTAATGAGAAGGTTGCTGCTAGCAAACAATTTTATATTTCAGTGTTTCATCTACAAATCAGTGCATGCTGCCCTTGAAGACCTGACTGCATATGTTACATTAAAAAATGGTAAGTTGGGTAATATTGCAATAGGAAATAGATGTCAAACTGAAAACAGGTTCATAGTTACTAGGCATCTCATCCAAAGGAGGACATACTCAGAACTGCAACACCTTACCCTATTAAAATACAACACAGTAGGAACAATACGTCTATATGCTGTGGGAGTAGAGCCCACACCCTTCTAGATCAATATACAAGTATGCTACTTGGTGTGCTACTAACACTGCTTTAAAATTCCAAACCACAATAGTGATACCATTTGCTAAACAAAACAGTTGCACTTGCACATTGTAAACAGACTTAGCATGAGCAGCAGTAATCATATTTTCCATTAAAGCTCACAATTCCTTGAAAAGGTACTTGAAACTAAATTCCTTGATAAATGCACCTGAAACTCAGTTCTTTGAAAAACGCAGCTTGGTAGTTGGGGTAGAGGATTCAGGCTCTTGTTTCCTGTAGCTAAGGTACAGGGCTTGAGCCTACACAAAGTAGTAACCACCTGCTAAGCCTCACTAGGGGATTTCACTCTCTCACACACACCTCAAACGTAGTGCAAGAAGTCTGGACAAAGCCTAAAATCTAACAATGGCAACCAGTTTTACGTTCTACTTTTGATACTCTTCCAAGCCTAGAGGTTTGATATCATTTTCATTCTGTGTACTGCCACAAGACCAAACTCAAGCATCCTGCAATGGACTAGCATTCCATCTACGACTAATGCTTACCAATAAAGCCCCCTCCCTTCTGTACCCCTCAGGGCAATTACTCATAAGTCAATAACAACTAAGTAAAATAAACAAGAGGCAAACAGCAAATCAATTACTCATAAGTACTAGCAGCCTAGAAGCTTCAGTAAGAAAATCCTCAGGGACAAATATCAGTCATAGTGGTGCACTGTTGTTCTTTGTAAAGTACCAAGTTATTTTTGCTTAGATTTAGAAATTCTACAACATAAGATTGTCTGACAACTCATTTTACTGAAGCTTTAACTTAAAAACTCACAAAAAGGATGCATTCCCTTTTGTTATTAAAATACCTAAACATTTAAATGAATGTTTATAATTGCTTTACTATGTATTTTTCAAAAATGCTAAATGTCACAGTTCTTTATGTAGTAACATGCTCTTTTGAGGCTTAGCAAACACAAACTGTTAGAAAATATTTCACATATTTACTTACTACCATAGTAAAACAACAAGAACTGGCCGAATTTTCTTCATCGGGTGTTACAAGATACACTATTTCAGCATTCTGCTACAAAGTCATCCTAAAAATGGAACAGTTAAACTACTACCAAACTTGGCATTCTCTCTGATAAGAATGTTGATAATTAGACTTGGTTATTATTCAGCCCCGGAAAAGGAAATTGGGGTTGGGAGGGGTTGGGAGGGTGGCCTAATGGTTAAGGTGTTTGCCTTACAAACACAAGGTGCAGGGTTTGGAAATGCAGTAAAATCATAAATCTTTGCCAAAGTAACTCAAAAAACAGAGGAGCTTTACCTCAGTTAAAAGGTTAAAGCTGAGGAAAAAGCATTGCTTGCGCCGCAGTTATGACTGGATTAGAGAAAACTCAGAGCAAACACCAGCCGGACTTGCACTTTGACTGAGGCTTTTCAGCATACAGTCCAAACGTCTTCTTTCTAATTCAAATTCTGTGCGCATGGAAGACAGTCGTAAACATCAGTCGCAAAGAGAGTGTTTTTGTCTTCTGCACCCTGACACAAAGGGTATTCTTAAAGAACGTCCCTAAAAAAATGTAATTTTTTTTAAACTAAAAGAAAATGTGCACCATTTTTCCAGACAATACAGGCATTCTCCATTTTTCTGGACAGTGTCCCTTAATTCAAGACAGTCCGGAAGAATTCTGGACAGTTGGCAACACTAGGTATGATTCTGTATGAAGCCTTCTACCACTCCCAGGATTGGAACTATGGCTGTGTGTGCTAAAAATACAACAGCTCACATCTCAGCTGAGTGTGCTATTTGGATTTTGTTGCCTGTCTTTTCTCTGTTTCTGTCTATGTCTCCCTCAGTTGTACTATATGACCTTTTGAGATTACACCAGTCATATACAGACATTCCTACACATTTTATTTATGTTGCACAGTGTGGGTAACAGTGCTTAATACAACAGTACTATTAAGTAATTGCAAATCCACATTAGCATATGATACCAGAGTAAACACATGCAGTCCAACAGTTAGACCTTTATTGTCAGGCTATTATGCTTTTATTTACATACAACCTATAGGAGACTCTTCCTGCCATATTCTCTGGTGTATGCAGTACATGCCTTAAACAATACAGGTTTTATACAGGCAGTTAACTTACTAGTACTTTCAGATTTGTTTCCTATGACAGTACGTGCAAGAGTATTACTAACCTGTCTTGCGTCGCAACAGCTCCAAGCGACATCCATGGGCCTCCTGGTTCATAGCTTGCTCACTTGCCTATATGAAAGACATAAGAGGAATATTTAGCCATACCTATCCATAATATACATGAGCTGGCAATTATTAAACAGGTAGTGGACTGATACACATGGCTGGGACCTCCCATGTCCTCCTAGCCTCTTGGATACACTGATCCAAGAGATCCCCCTTTCACCACTTCAGATAGGCATAGTGATGCCTGACCTGCTCACCAGTTCAGGGTATGCCAGTGGCACTGGTGAGGTCACGGGCAAGATGGTCCCAGGCTTCCAATTTCTATTTGGGAACCCTGGTACTGGCCCTGCAGCAGTCTTTGGTCATGGTCTTTCACAAGGAGTCCTGCCATGACTCTGGACTCCTGGATGCCCCAGTGCTGCACCCAAAAGCGCACACCCTCTCCCATTCCAGACATAATGCCTACAAGGGGAAGCTACAATCAGTTATGAGATGTATTCCCGCCTGTTGGATTTAAATAGGGCCGATGTCCCGCACTTTACCATGATTGGACGGTTTTGAAAAGGCTATATTATGGGCAAACCTGCTTACCTAAGGTTGGCATTGCTTAAAGGGTTATATCAATGGGCAAATTGAGTTAGCTGGCCTACACATTGCTTACACCTAGTAAGCTGGGCTGTGCAATGTTTAGCATTGCTTAATTTTTAATTTGTATACTATTTGCTTTTTGGAATTAATTTATTATTCATTACATATTATATATGTGTTTGGTATCCATGATTCATGTGTACGTACACTGTATGGGGTCCTTGTCTTTATTAGGGGATTTCAACACTTTATTACAATGACATTTCACATCTGGGCTTAATGCATTACTCCAGTTCACGTATTTATGTTATGTAGTAGGTTATACAACATAAAACTGTATATAGGTTCCTTTCACATGTTCAGTTTGATTTTCCTATAGTGAGGATCTGTTTGGTGATAGCCATGTACTGCTGTGATGGCTTAGTGGTTAACTACTGAGACTGTAGTGTACAGGGTCTTGGGTTTAAGACTTGCAAAAGCTGTTTATTTTGTTTCTGGCTAGAAGAGCAGCTGTTGCATACAGAGTGATTAAGGCACTTTTAAGCAAGTGTAAGCAGGTTTGCATGGATTTGTGTGGAGGTAACCAATGCTAACCTCTGGTTAAATATGCTTACAGAGAATTAGCTTCAATGTTGCTTAACCTGTGTGTGCATTGCTTACCCCCATACAAACAGACTTAAACCCACTTACTACTTGTTAAATATGCTTACTCCTGCTTACTACTGCTTAATAGTGCTTACACTTGCTTACTACTGGTTATTCCCACTTACCGCCAAACAAATTTAGACAGTAATGTCTAATGGTTCTTGGGAAGGTGGTGGATTTGGAAACTGTATGGAGTTATCATTCATTACACATTTTACCTTCCATTTGTATCCGTAATTCCTGTGTACATATTCTGTATGGAGCACTTGTGATTATCTGTGGACTTATGCAACATTATGACAATGACACTTCACATCTGCATTTAATACAGTACTCCAGTTCACAAATATATGTTATAAATATATAAATGTTGTAAATATAAGTTCTTGTAGGTTATGCAACAAAATAAATTGATCATACAGTGTTTTGACATTGAAAATGGATTGTACTGGAGTGGCACTCGAACCAGGAATGACTGCTCATAAGGCGAATGTGCTGCCCACTACACTATTGCTGTACTGCTTCATTTGTGTATATCTTGCATTTTATCCTCTTGTGCTATTTAAGCTGCATTAACTGTATCTAAGCGATGGGCAAACCCATGCACCTATGGTTAAATGTAATCTGTGTCATAAAAAACATATTCTTTATATTTTATGTTTAAGTATTGCTCTTGTAAACGTGGGGAGATATTGCTGAGGGTATGTGAGCACCTATGAGAGATCTCGCTCATACTTACTCATACTCTGCTGTTCTTCATTGTAGGGGCATGTATATTTTGAGTGCTTTGCTCTCAGACATGCCCCCTGCACTTGTACATGCTCCATTTAAGTTTAGGAGCTCAGGCAGTGAGCCTTCATTAATATGCATGGCATGTTGCCGTCCTGCTCCTAAACATCCACTTCCGTGCAGGACCAAGCTAGTTCTGCACAGAAGGATAGTAAATCCAGGGGAGAGTTTGACATACATATTGCCTTTTTCTATCTTGGTGCTCTGGGAAAATACAGAGAGAATGCACTAAGAACTACTAACATGACAAGCTAAAGAAAACAGAAAGAATGCAAGAAAGATATTGTGTAACTTTATTGATCTCTTATTATTCAATGTATCTTTTTCTTCCTCTTCTGATTAGTTATAGAAAAATATAAATAAAGGGGGCTTTAAGTATTTTGCTACTTTGATTTCCTTTAGATATGTGTAATTTATTGTTTTAAATATGAAAAAAAATATTTGTACTCAATAAGTAAGTCAAAAAGTTGCTCAGTTTAGAAAAAAAGTATTTATCACCTTTAAATTTACTGTGGAACAGAATTACAGGCAATTGTTTATCCTGCATAACTGAGCACTGGCTGCTGAATGAGTCCCAATGAGTAGACTTTAAATAACAGTAGCACATTGTTTCACAAACATGTATACTGCTTTTCATGCTGCATAGGCTCAAAAATATTCACAAGACTAATCATTTTGGTGACAATTCCAGTAACTGAAAGGCACACACATACATTTATATCTATAAATATGTATCCTTTTTTGACTGGGATAGTCCCACAAGGCTAGTGGACTCTTTTTAGGGGAGCCCTATGTTGGTATTTATATGCTAGGGGAAATTTGACATGGTATCAGGGAATTTTCCCTTCTGTTTTTTGTTGTGAGGGGAACATTTTTGCTGTAGCACTTCCTGCTTCTGTTCCTGGAATGGAGACAGCTAGTAGAAGCTGTGCAGTAATGGAGGCTGAGCAGAGTTGTTCTCTTGGTGATAGCAGTGTGGCCCTGTCAGTTGGACAGAAAACTGTTGAAAAGTGAGTGAATAGTACAAATAGTTAATGCTTAGCTGACTTCAAACCTCAGGATTTTGAAGACTTTGTAATTGAAATTGCTTCTGGCAGTTTACCTGATGAAAAACTAGTTTGTTTATTGAACAAAGGTGATCCTGGAGAAGAGTCTGATGTTTATTGAACAAAGGTGATCCTGGAGAAGAGTCTGAGATTTCATGTTTGGAAAATGTCATGGTAGAAAGGAACTGAGTCATAAGTTGTAAGGATATAAATTACAGGTGGGATGCAATCTGAAAAAAAATTGTATGCTGATGCAGTTCGAAAAACAAAAGTTCTGTAAACTTCATTAAATAGAAAAAAAGGTTTGTTGTTCACATATAAAAGAAGAAAGAGGAAATAATATACAGATATTTTCTGTGGGATAATTTAGTATAATCTTTGGGGGTTGAAACTTAGATAATTGATTCCTTTGGGGGAAAGACATTTTATGACTTAACATCTGAGAGTGGAGACTTAATGGAAAGATTTTTGTTTTACTGTGAAAAAAGGACTGTTACCCATGGAATGAATTTATATTTTCCAGGCAAGGAACTTGATTAAAGAAAAAAGAGTTTGTCCAGTTATGCACCGTTGAAATTGAGTCAAAAGATGTTAAAAATGATTTTTCATTATTCAGTTTCTGATGTTGTGAAAGTTAAAGATGAGAGGGGTGTTCAGAATGGGGATGGGAAGTAGATGATATTTCAAAATATGAAAAAGATGTGATAAAGCATTTACTAAGTGTTACACTTATAGAAGGTAACAAAGGAACAATTAAGTATATGGGACAGCCTAAAACTTGTTTTTATGGAGAGTTCAAACATCTGATAAATGATTGTACAAAAATAAGATGTAATCTTATGTGGTAATGTGGTGGAAAAAGTCATATGATGAGTAAGTGTAAACAGGAATGTAAAGCACGAGAAGCATATTTTTGGTTTAGTTATAAAAAGAATAAGTAATATAATGTTGAACAGAATGATGAAGAAAGTATTGTAATGTTAAAAGTAATGAGGAAGTAGGAGGAAGTGATGTTAATGAAAAAGAGGATGAAATACTAAAAGATGACAGATAAAAATATTATATTTCAGAGGATGAAGGTAACTCTACTGAGACTGTTGAAGATGAAGAAAAAAATGAAAATGATAAGTCAGATGCTTGTGAAGAGAGTATAAAAGATGTTTTGAAAAAAAAATGATAGGGTCTGGTTGAGGAAAAAAGATTAAGAATACAAATGGTAAAAAGAAAAGTAAGATGTAATTTTAGATGTGTTTCAGTTAATGAAAATAGTGAAAAAATCTGATTCTGAATATCAAGGAGTAGTTGTACATAAACTCAGAAAATATATTTAATCGGGGAGAGAATAAAAATAAGAAAATTAAGATTTTAAATACATTCTTCCCTTAAACTTAAAAAAGAAGGACAATTCATAATCTTTCAGTAAATGTGAATATTATTATTAATACTGTAAGAAGGCTAGGGATAGTGGAATAATGTGCACATTTGATGTGGATATTACTCTTATAGAGGATGTAAGATTCCTGACAACTGAAGAATGATTGCAAAGAGAAAAATTGTGACATGGAAAAATAATATGGAAAAATAATATTGAATTTAGGAAGTAAATGTTGCTCTTGAGTATCTGTATTGTGTAAAAACAGTAAAAATATTAGATGTAACATTGGTAAGGATGGTAAAGCTAACTGTTGTGGATGTAAGGTGGAGATAATATGTTTATAGAATTATAGCATTATATGCATATACAAATGGCAAGGAAAGAAAAATATGTTTAATCAAATATTAGATTACGTGGTGGTTAACTGAAACGTATTATTTCAGGGGACTTTGTGATATAAGGGGAAATGTAAAAAGAAAGGGAAAGTTTTAAAAAACACAAGAAGTGATAAAATGTGGTAAGTCAGCTGTGTGGAATAAAAGTCAACAGACTTACAGAAGAGGGACAATTGGATATGAAATTGATTATTTTGTGTGTATCAGGTGGTGATACAGTAGAAACATGCTTTTTAGATCATTTAGCAATATGGATGGAGGTGATGGAAGAAAGAGAGTATATTAAAATAGGAAAGGGAATGAAAAGAATAAATAAGAAATTATTGGATGGATTTGGAGAGTGGGAAGCATTGTAGTTATGTAGAGATTATATAACCATGAAGGACCTTTATAAAATTTGGTCTGAATAGATTGAATTTAAAAAGAAGTATAAAAAGTGTTTTTTTTTTTTTTACAATGGCAGCACAATGTAAGAAAATAAGAGAAAGTGAAGTGTGGCAAGATATATGGAAAAGTACTGGAGAATTTAGAAATGAATCCAAGACAGTATTATGATATGAAAAAGGAAATATATAAAAGAAATTGAGAAAAAATAAGACATTACTGTTTAATCAGACATATTATTCACAACTGAGAAGGTATCTGCACATTTGTGTAAAATAGTAAATGAAGATATTATAATGAGGTAAATGAAAACTGTAAAAGGACAGGTAAAAATAACACAATAGTAAATTGAGTATTGTAGTACAGCATGTAGAAGATATATATATATATATATATATATATATATATATATATATATATATATATATATATATATATAGATAGATAGATATCTATACAAATAATAGAGAATGGAAAGTTAAAAAGAAAAACAAGAACAAGTTAAAGAAAAAAATTCAAAAGAAATTATTATTAGTGAATTGGATGAAGTACTTAGGAAAGTAAATGTTTAATCAGTATCAGGTCCATACCTTATAAAATATGAAATGTACAATAAATTGAGGGGTTGGCCAAGAGAATGTTTTGTAAACATTTTGAATGAATGGTTGAAATATGAGTTTGTTTATGAAGAGTTATGTAGTGGGATATTAAAATGCATATGGAAGAAAGATGGAAAGCATGAAATAAAAATTGGAGGCATATCACATTAAATATTATAGATTATAACTTTTATGAGAACAATACAGATGAAAATGGAAGGAAGGATGCAAGACATTATAGAAAAAAAACTATATATGGTATAAAAGGGAAGGGACGTCAGGAATTATTTTTGGTGGCTTGAGAAATAAGGGAAGATATGAAACTTGTGGTAGGTGATATTAATAAGGAATTTGATACAGTAGAGCATAATGCTTTGTGGGATGTTATGGGAAAATATGGAATAGGTGATAGAATTAGGAGAGTATGTATGTCAGCATATCAAAATAATACAGTGAGAGTATTAGTGAATGGGTGGTTTAAGACAAGGCTGTCCCATGAGTAGGATAATTTTTGTATTAATAATGAATGGGATAGTGAGTGAAATAGCTTATAAAATGAAATATGCTAGATATACGATGTAGAAGGAAGTGGTGATTCCAATAGTTTTGTTATATGCAGATAATATAGTTGTGGTTGCTAAGAATAAAATATGGACGAGGAAAGTGTTGGTTTATCTGAATGGATGTTTAAAGAAAATGAGAATGACCATAAATAAAGATAAAAGTAAGGGTTTGAGTGATGATGTGAATATTGGAGGGCTGTATTTTTCAAAGAATAAAGTATTTTTTTAGGGGATAACATTTGGGAAAAAAATATGCATTTATGAAGAAGTGGCTTAGTTTGATAAAGAAATGAAAGAAATATGTCTTATTTGAAGGAGTTATAGCATTCAGGACAAAGGTTTATCTGCTGAATTCTGTTTTAATAGGAATAATAGCATATATCTCAAATGTGTATATGATTCCAGAAAAAAATATGAAAAACAAAATGTGGAATTAGTGTTTTCTATCATATCAGGTTAAAAGACAAAAAATATCAGGTGGATGAAACATCAGTTTAATTTAAAATTAAGAAAAAATGTTACATTTAGAAAATCTGCATGATGCTAAGCACTGCTTAAACATGGTCAACGGTCTACAATGTTTGTGCATTGCTAAGCTATGCTTAAATATGGCTTATGCAAATTTGCAAGATGCTCAGCATTGTTGAAATGGTTTTTGCAAGTTTGTGTCAATCTAAGTGACGCAGCACTTTTTTGAAAGTTACAGTATGATGTGTAAAGGCAGGAATGCAGGCTATATAAAGGCCAATAGGTGGGAATTTTACACCATTCATTGGAGTCTTCACTTGGCTGTTGATATGCCTGGTGGTGTTGGAGAGGAAGCATGCTTTCAGGCACAGAGGTGGGGTGTGCAGGAGTCCAAAGTGTTTGTTGGACTTCTGGTGGAAATTTATTTATTTATTTATTTTATTTTATTTTACATTTGTTGACCGGGATAGTCCGACTGGATACATGTCCATTTTCAGCGAAGGCCCGGGGAGAAAAGCTCCACAGAGGAAAAAGTTACACTTTCATTTACATGCAGATAAATACGCTACCTAATACAAATAAGTAAAATTAGAGATACACATAATCAAAATTAGAGATACACAAAAATACTTCCCAATTGTTTTAGATACACTTGGCTACCATGTGAATAGATAACAGATTCAAAATACAGTGTAGTTGATATTCTAGGTTACTATTACCCATCCCTTGTAGAGTCTAGTCAGGCAATGGGGAGCTTGACTTCATAAGTACCAGTGGAGGTGGAATTTAGTGGGTGTGAGTTTACAAATTCTTTAGACTAAGAAGAAGAAAAAAACACCTAGTAAAACAAGTGGAGAATGCTACTAGTTGAGTGTCAGAGAGAACTAGTCTGGGTTATTACAAGAGCACAGCCAATGTATTTAAAAATTGTTTAAGATTATTTTTGAATAGACATTGGGATGTAGTAAGTCTTAAATTATTGGGGAGGGAATTCCAGACTTTTCCTATAGAGTTGGCAAAAAGGGCTTCTCCAGCAGAGTTGTTGGATTTGATGGTTTGGACCAGGACTCTATGTGAGGAGCGAAGACAGCTTAGATTAGAGTATGGAATCAGAAGATTATGCAAGGAGGGGGTTTTATCCGGTTGCTTAATAATTTTAAACGCTTCAGTGAGTTGGTTTAGTTTGAGAAGATTGGGTAGTTCTAGCCAGTCAAGTTTCCTTAGGTTAATGCAGTGATGAGTTCTGTAAGGACCTCCTACTACAAATCTGGCGATGTGATTGTAGGCAGCAGAGAGTTTATTGATCTCACTATTGTTAAGGAATGAAAGCACAGGAGAGGCATACAATAAAGTGGAAAGTAAATGCGTGCGAGAGATAGTTAGTTTGGCAGTGGGGGTTAGAAAGTTTTTAATTCTATACAAGGATCCAAGTTTCTTATTAACAGTCTTTATGGTTTGACTGATATGCATATCAAATCTAAGTCTACTATCAATAGTGACTCCTAATAGTTTAGTGTTGGTAACAGGCTCAATCATGGTACCATTAATAGATTGAACAAGGAAGGGACTATTATTGGATTGGGGTGTAAGTTGGACTGATGGACTAACTGAGGTGGGAAAAAATACTAGTAACTTGGTTTTTTTTGGATTTAGAATGAGTTTCCGTTCCGAGAGCCACTTTTCAACTATAGTAAAACAGTTTTGGGTTGTTACTTGTAGGTCAGGGAGGGAGATATCCGAGCAAATCAATGTAGAGTCATCTGCATATTGGATGCAGGTGGCCTTAGGGATGATTGAGTAAAGGTCATTTATGAATACAGAGAAGAGAAGAGGACCAAGTATGGAGCCTTGGGGAACCCCTATGGTATTCGGCAACAGTTGAGAGAGCTTATTTTCCCATCGTACTGCCTGTTGTCTTCCAGAGAGGTAAGCTTTGAACCAGTTAAGGGCCGGATAATCAAGGTATAAGGTTTCAAGAGTGTGGAGCAGTAGTTGGTGATTGACCATGTCAAAGGCTTTTGACAAGTCAAGGAAGAGGGCTGAGGAAATTTTTTTGTTATTGCGGTTTTTATTGATTGAGTCGGTAAAAGAGAGGAGGGCGGTGGTCGTACTATGGTGGGGTCTGAAACCATGCTGAGATTTGGACAGTAGATTATTTAGGGTGAGATGGTTAAGGAGTTGTTTATGAACACATCTTTCCAAGATTTTGGCTATTGGCGACAATATTGCTATAGGTCTATAGTTTGATGGGTCAGTAGAGGAGCCACACAAATACTGGAAGATAAACTGTTTATAAAACACGGCAAAGCTTTCAGGTCAAAAACCCTTCTTCAGTGCATACATTTCAATGTTAAAAAACACAATGAATATATAGTATGGGTCTATGTCACATGACTTGCAGCCAAACAGTCATATGACCATTACATTCAAAATTTATAAAAACTTTTAAAAAATACATTTCATTTTAATTTACTTTGCTGTAAAAATTTTAACACAGGTTTCAATGTTACAACATCATTAATTCCTGGAGTTTTATCTGCCTGTAGTCTAGTTATCCACTCATACTCCTTTAATTCTAACCTATTATTTATATCTCCACCTCTCTCTGTTCTTTCGACTACATGTACAACTCGAAACATAAATCTGTGTTCTGCCCCATGCTCTGCTATATGCTTATATAGGGAATTTGTACTTACTGCCCTATTAATCTCAGACTTATGTTCAATTATTCGGTTCTTCAATTTTCTAATAGTTTTACCTATATAGAATGAAGAACACTTGGAGCACGTAGCCATATATACTACTGCAGTAGTATTACAGGTTGCTTTAATATTGAAATGGTAGAGTCTCTTTGTTAAAGGATGTTTGAAAAGATGGCTAGTTCCATCATAAATATCTCCACAACATGTACAATTGTAACATTTAAACGTCCCTAATTTGGTTACATTATTGGATATGAGTCTATTAAATTCTTTATAGCATAACCGCTGTTTAATTGTTCTCATGTTTCTGAAGCAGAAATATGGTTTCACATCTAATATCTTTCTTACTTCATCACATGCCATAAGTATAAGCCAGTTCTTTTCTATTATTCTTTGTATTAAATACGTATTAGAATTAAAAGAAGTAACAAATCTCACCTTATTGCCACATTCTCTCACTTCATTATTTGTAATGCCTCCTGTATATATAGGTTTTAACATAGTGGGTCTCTGGGCTATGGTCTTTCTTTTATGTTCTAAGACCAATCTATTGCTATAACCACTAGAAAGCAATTCTTGTATTGTATTTTCAAGTTGTATTTTAAACATTATTTCATTAGTATTTAATTTACTAACTCTACTCAGTTGCGATCCTACTATACTCCTAAATATATGAGGGGCATGCATACTGGTAGAATTCAGATACCGCCCTGAGTGTACTTCTTTATGGTGTATACTTGTTTCAAAAGAATTTAATGTTTTTTCTAACATCACATCCAGAAATACTATTCTGTCTCTAGCAGACTGCATCTTAAATTTTAAAAAATTCGTGCTTTCATTTAAATATTCCAGGAAAGAACTCAGTTGCTTCTCAGTACCTTTCCATAATAAAAAACAATCGTCAACAAATCTTTGATAAAATGTTATGTTAGTTATAAAGTTATTATCCTTATTCAGTATAAACTATTGTTCCCATACATATAATACCAGGTTTGCAAAGGTATTCGCTATGGAAGTACCCATAGCCACACCCGATATTTGTAAATACAGTTGTTGATTAAATATGAATACATTATTAGTTAGCACCAATTCTAGTAACGTACAAATTGTTTCTATCTTACGTGCTGTGTGTGGTGTTTGTTCTATTAAGAATTCCCGTATAGAGTCAATGCCAAAATCATTTGGTATTACTGTAAAAAGGGAAGTAATATCTAGGGTTACTAGTATTACATCTTCATAGGTCATTTTATCTGTTTCAGCTATTTGTTGCCATTGTCTTAACTTCATCAAAAAGTCAGTTGTATCCTTTAATACTGTGCTACAAGTTTTCATATATGGATAAAGTTGTTGCTGAAGGTAAATGGAAATAGGTTCGGTGACCCAACCTGCACCTGAGACTATAGGTCTCATTGGTGGATCCATTATGGATTTGTGTATTTTTGGGACTCCATACAACATAGGTATAATAGGGCATGGTATTGTCAGAAAATTAAATAAATCTAAATCTATATCTTCTTGTAGTTGTAGATCATAAATAACCATATTAATGGTACTAATGCATTTTCTAACATCTTCTTGACTAATAGTTCTAAAAGCTGTCACATCATTTAATAAATTGCCCATTGAATTTAAATATTTTTCTTTATCCATTATAACCGTCACATTACCCTTATCCGCTGGTTTAATTACAAGGTCACCATGTTTGATCAGTATTTGCATAGCTTCATGCTCTTCTTTGGTCAAATTAAAACTCCTGTTGGCTACCATATCATTACACTTAAAGTTACTACTATAAACCTCTCTAATTTCTTGCTCGCATAAATTTTGAAATGCCAGCAACACAGGTACATTGCTAGGTACAAACGTACTTCTTCTTTTACATGCTGAGTCAGCGACACTCTTATTACCAAATAACATTTTTAAGGTTACTGTTCTAGTAAATAATTTTAAGTCCGTTATTATATTGACTACATCATCCGGCGTCGTCGGTATGAAGTTTAAACCTTTTTGCAGTAACGAGTAATGCGCTTCTGTTAAGGTAAAACTAGATAAATTCAAAGTACCTTGTCTTATTGTCGGACATGCTTGCTGTGTCCTAAAGGGCTGTTACTTTTCCTTTTGATAGGTGTTCGTACACTCGTGGAAGTTGTTCTATTCCTTGAAAAGGTTCGTTCTGGTACCACCTCTGCTTGTATTAATTGGAAACGTTTAAGTGTTGTTTGCTGCAGTTTTCCTCGTTGTTGTTGGCCCTTCTCCTTGCTAACTCCAGCGTACGTCTCTGATTTGGACGTATTCATATCGACGTCAAGTACGTCTGTGGGTGTCGCCGTCAATGAGTCTTCCGGTTGGTCAATTGCGACCATTACCTCAGCATTCATCGAAACAGATGGTGCTTGTTCAAAAATGTCCAACGTATCTAACGATTTATTTTTACTACTATATTGATAGTTAGACGCCCCTTTGGTCTTATCTGTGATCTTCGGCCATGAAAAGATATGGCCCAAAGCAAAATCGTTTACGTCACGTAATAATTTCTTCTTTTTGGACTCCTCTAGTTTTTTATCAAAGGAGTTGATTCTATTAAGTAACTGTTCATAACTGGTGATATTATTCGAAAAACTTTTAGATTCATGTATCTGTTTGTCTAGATTGTGAATCTCAGTCTTGAGTTCCATTTCTATTGGTAGGAAGTGATCGTTCATTAGGACCATATAGTCTAGGCTTAGTTGTAGATACAACTGACTTTTTGATGAAGTTAAGACAATGGCAACAAATAGCTGAAACAGATAAAATGACCTATGAAGATGTAATACTAGTAACCCTAGATATTACTTCCCTTTTTACAGTAATACCAAATGATTTTGGCATTGACTCTATACGGGAATTCTTAATAGAACAAACACCACACACAGCACGTAAGATAGAAACAATTTGTACGTTACTAGAATTGGTGCTAACTAATAATGTATTCATATTTAATCAACAACTGTATTTACAAATATCGGGTGTGGCTATGGGTACTTCCATAGCGAATACCTATGCAAACCTGGTATTATATGTATGGGAACAAAAGTTTATACTGAATAAGGATAATA
Organism: Protopterus annectens; assembly: GCF_019279795.1. NCBI lineage: Eukaryota > Metazoa > Chordata > Ceratodontiformes > Protopteridae > Protopterus > Protopterus annectens. The sequence goes on from NC_056740.1 coordinate 16,798,407, forward strand.
ACTTTATAACTAACATAACATTTTATCAAAGATTTGTTGACGATTGTTTTTTATTATGGAAAGGTACTGAGAAGCAACTGAGTTCTTTCCTGGAATATTTAAATGAAAGCACGAATTTTTTAAAATTTAAGATGCAGTCTGCTAGAAACAGAATAGTATTTCTGGATGTGATGTTAGAAAAAACATTAAATTCTTTTGAAACAAGTATACACCATAAAGAAGTACACTCAGGGCGGTATCTGAATTCTACCAGTATGCATGCCCCTCATATATTTAGGAGTATAGTAGGATCGCAACTGAGTAGAGTTAGTAAATTAAATACTAATGAAATAATGTTTAAAATACAACTTGAAAATACAATACAAGAATTGCTTTCTAGTGGTTATAGCAATAGATTGGTCTTAGAACATAAAAGAAAGACCATAGCCCAGAGACCCACTATGTTAAAACCTATATATACAGGAGGCATTACAAATAATGAAGTGAGAGAATGTGGCAATAAGGTGAGATTTGTTACTTCTTTTAATTCTAATACGTATTTAATACAAAGAATAATAGAAAAGAACTGGCTTATACTTATGGCATGTGATGAAGCAAGAAAGATATTAGATGTGAAACCATATTTCTGCTTCAGAAACATGAGAACAATTAAACAGCGGTTATGCTATAAAGAATTTAATAGACTCATATCCAATAATGTAACCAAATTAGGGACGTTTAAATGTTACAATTGTACATGTTGTGGAGATATTTATGATGGAACTAGCCATCTTTTCAAACATCCTTTAACAAAGAGACTCTACCATTTCAATATTAAAGCAACCTGTAATACTACTGCAGTAGTATATATGGCTACGTGCTCCAAGTGTTCTTCATTCTATATAGGTAAAACTATTAGAAAATTGAAGAACCGAATAATTGAACATAAGTCTGAGATTAATAGGGCAGTAAGTACAAATTCCCTATATAAGCATATAGCAGAGCATGGGGCAGAACACAGATTTATGTTTCGAGTTGTACATGTAGTCGAAAGAACAGAGAGAGGTGGAGATATAAATAATAGGTTAGAATTAAAGGAGTATGAGTGGATAACTAGACTACAGGCAGATAAAACTCCAGGAATTAATGATGTTGTAACATTGAAACCTGTGTTAAAATTTTTACAGCAAAGTAAATTAAAATGAAATGTATTTTTAAAAGTTTTTATAAATTTTGAATGTAATGGTCATATGACTGTTTGGCTGCAAGTCATGTGACATAGACCCATACTATATATTCATTGTGTTTTTTAACATTGAAATGTATGCACTGAAGAAGGGTTTTTGACCTGAAAGCTTTGCCGTGTTTTATAAACAGTTTATCTTCCAGTATTTGTGTGATTTCAGTAGAGGAGCCACCCTTATGAAGTGGGATGACATGGGCTACTTTCCAAATGGAGGGGATAGTGGCCTCAGTTATAGTTCGGTTAATTAGAATTGAGATGGGATATGCTATGACATCTGCTGCTATTTGTAGGTATTCAGCTGGGAGTCGGTCGGCCGGCAGGGTGGTTGGTTTAAGTTTCTTCAGTAGTGATCTAATATAGGAGGTGGAAGCTGGCTGGAGAGTAAAGAAGGGTAGAGATTCATCATTAACCTTAGTTGGGGGGGAGGAAGGATGGGGAAGTTGATTAGCCAGGGTCTGAATGGTCTCAGTGAAAAAGGAGTTAAAAGTATTGGCGACCTCTTCTGGGTTTTTTCCAATAAGTGTTTCTGGGGTGGGAGTAGATGCTTTCCCTGAGTGGAGGAGGTTGTTTAAGCCTGCCCAAAACTTCTTTGGATTGTTCTGGTGCTTATCTTGGAGGTGACAGAAATAGTTCTTTTTATCTAGGGTGGAGTCTTTTTTTGTTGCATTTCTAAGTTTCTGGAATTTAATGCGATCTTGAGGTGCCTTAGTAGTTCGCCATTTGTCCCAGGCCTGATCTCTAAGTTTAATTTTGGATTTGGTTTCACTAGTTAGCCATGGTGCTATCCAAGTCTTGGTACGGATGCGTCTGTTAGGTGCGTGGGAGTCAAGAATGTTGAGGAATGTGTCAGTAAAAAATGTCACACTCTCATCAAGGGGCAGGGTTTTTAGCTTGGACCAGTTAAAGGATCTAAGTTCAGTTAGGAATAGTGCTGGAACAAATTTCTTCTTATTTCTGACAAGTCTATATAAAGGGGGGTTTATGCTGGTGAATTTGTTTTTTATTATGTAGGTGACGTGGTGGTCACTGAGATCATTCGAGGGTCCCAGTAGTATATTTGTGTGTTTCTTTATTAGTAAGAATCCAATCAATTATACTTTCTTTTTGGAGAGCCGTTCCTATTCTTGTAGGGGAGACAATATTTTGGGAGAAGCCATGTAGATTAATGGACATGGGGTTGGTCTGTGCGGAGCATTGTGCCCAGTCAATATTAACATCCCCTAGTACAATGGTCTCCTGAGGGTAGTTTGAAGCTATCCAATTTAGTATTATCTCCATAGTTTCTAAATTATTCCCTGGCGGAATGTAAACTACAATAAGATTAATACTTTTTTGGTTATTTAAGCATATTTTTAGGGCAATTAACTCTGCTTTAGCTACCTTAGGTGGTTGGATAGGATTCAGGATGATATTAAGGGTACTTTTATACATGACAGCTATGCCCCCACCCCTTTTTTTTCCCCGATCTATCCTAAGAATATTATACTCAGGTGGGAGGATCTCTTCATCCTTTGTGACTGGTTTGAGCCAAGTTTCTGTTAGACACATAATGTCGGGGAGATGAATGGCTAACAAGGCATGAAGATTATGAACCTTGTTGTTGAGGCTTCTAAGATTAAGATGGAAGATAAGGAGGGAGCTAGCTGATCTTTGGGCTAATATTGAAGAGACTGAGTCAGGATGAGTGGATGGGCCTGGGTTCGGATGTATATCACCATCTTTGGTGATACATTTCTTCAAATGGTATAGGAGTCTTTGGAGCTTATATAGCACCTTTAGTCCACGTTTAGATGTTGTTGCCTTTGTGTATGGTTGGGTAGGATGTAGGCTTTTTTTGCTTAGGGTATCTATGTAGTAAACAGACGAGGTCTCTTTCGAGAGATGATGTAGGAGATTACAGGTTTGGTCCTTTGGGTAGTGGGATCCCTTGAGTTTTTGGTCTGCACTCGACAAGTAGTAAAGAGTGATTAAAAGAGGCAATAGAAATGGAATAACAAGATTCACTACTTTACCCATTTTGTAGTGTAGGATTAATCTAACAGGGTGCTTAGAACCTGGAAGTGGTAATGCAATAGAGGCTGTTGGATGGAGTTGTGGGAGGAGATAGGTTAGATGATTGGGTGTGGGCGATTGGCTTAGAGCTAAGAGGGGTGTGGTTTTGTCAAATAAAAGTAGAGATAGTGGGGAGGGTGGGATAAGGGGCAGGGAGGGAGCTGCGAAGCCAGCAGCGAGGGCCTGGAGCGGGGATACACCAACTAAGAGCTTTCAGGGTCTTAGAGATCCTATGCTGTAGGTGAGCGTTAAAGACCACTTTACCTAATTCTATAGCCTGATTTTAAGTAAAAGGCAAGGATTCAGTTTGGGTGGGATAGTACTATTTGCTCTGTTTAAGTACTGTTATGCTGCCTGCCCAGGAGCGTTTACCAGAGGTATAAATCCAAACAAAAAACCAGGGTATAGTTATTACCCTTTCTTCCTTGGGATGTTAATTAATAGGGCTGAGAACCGGAACCAGCATGTGCGTTCGCACCGCAAAGGGATTCCTCCTGTTTCAGTATCTAGCACTAAGCAGCCACTCGCATCTATGTGTAAGGGGCAGGCACCTAAGAGATAAATTATCAGACTTGGTATTAGCAAAGCAGTATCAGTCTTAACAGAAATTTATCACAGCTATAGTTCAAACAAACAACTTCTAGGACAAGGGCTGCTTCTTCTGAGGTACGATTCTTAACTACATACACAACCATCAGCAGGCTATTTTTAAAATAACAAGCAAGAATGTGTTTGTATTTAGATAATTCAACAGCGCTTCCAAGAAACTCTACTATGAATACAGGAGGTACGCATGTTCTAATGTAAAACACGCTAACGCTAGAAAGTTACACAATGCACGTTTCTACAAACAAGTATAACTAAGCACAGTGTTACACAATGCACGTTTCTACAAACAAGTATAACTAAGCACAGTAATATAGGCTACGCATGTTCGAATGTAAAACACGCTAACGCTAGAGTGTTACAAAATGCACGTTTCTACAAACAAGTATAACTAAGCACAGAGTTACACAATGCACGTTTCTACAAACAACTATAACTAAGCACAGTAATATAGGCTAAAGTCTTTTGCAGTAATTTTCATCTACAGAGGTTGTTCAGTATAATACAGCAACAATAACCTTGGTAACGGAGGAGAAATAGTTACATGTGGTAGCGTAATTAAAGGGAAATGCTCTGCGCTGCTATAACATTTTCGGCTTTTTCAGTTGTCGATTTCGTGTGTTGTCAGCGTTGTGGTGTTGGTTTATTTGTTGTCGGTTATTTAGGTTGTCGATGTTGTAACTTCTTTCTGTAGTGCGTAGTGTTCATTGTCTTCTTGGGTGTACAAACAAACTTTTTGAATGAATAGGGACAAACCTTCTGTTCAAGCTGAAGAAATCTATGAACCCCAGCTGCTGCAGGGCAATTACCAGGCTCAGAGTGCAAGTCTGAGGCCTAGGATCAGTTGGTTAGGGAACTTACCTGTGCTACTGGTATCCCCTGCACTGGTGAGCAGTGTCATCACCACTATGACAACGTGAAGTGGATGAAGAGGGGAACTTTGGACCCCTGGTTCCAAGAAGCTCAGGTTGGGCAGACCCAACAGATATGTAAGTATGTTTGCCTGTACTTTAGAAATATACAAGCTGAATCTGTGCAAAACTGGTATACATAATAGTTTGCTTCTCTTTCAACAGCTGCAGATGAGAGGGCTTGCAATGTCCAGTCCCATGCAGGGAGTCTGGCCAGGATGAGGCAAGAGTGCAGTAAGTAGAGAACCATCAAAGTAATAATGTAATCCATAATGTAATCTTTTAATAAATTAGTTGCAGAGTTAGCTGTCTTAACAGTCAGGCATGACATACCTGGGGCATGTAACATGTTTAGTAATGTGTCACTGTCTACCTGAAATGGTAAAGCAAGTTAAATCAGGTAAACATGCAGTATAGTGTAGTATAGCTTCCAAACATCAGTTAATGTGGTCTACCAATATTAAGTCACTTTTCTGGTCTGCTCATTGTCTGAAATATGCTGTAGGTTGCCATCAGTTAATGGATAGGGTATATGGGCTATCTATTAGAGGTCTTTCACAGTTATTCATGGTCTACATGCCAGACTTGAAGCAACATTAATCAGTAAAATCTAAAGGGTGATGGTGCTTTGATATGTAATGTTTTCAAATAAAAATTGTTCACTATTCCTGTATTCAGTGCATGTGTGTTCTAATCTGACACCAGTCAACTGTTAAATGTTAATGAAAAAAGACTGTAGCCACAAATGTCTGAAACGAATATAATGCAATAACCAGAGTAAGGTTCAAGCCTGTGTTCTGCTCATTCTGTCTGAAATAATGCTGTATATTCCATCCAGGCAATGAACACGGTATATGGTTAAAGTAACTGAAGTCCTGGACTGCTATCCATGTATCCAAATGCCAAATTTAAAGGAACATTATTAATAAAGTTTACAACAGGATTGTGGTTTGATAACTAATCTTGCCAAATAAGTTTTCATTATTCCTGTATTCACTGCATGTATGTTCCATTCAGACACCAGTCAGCTGTTACATATTAACTACGCCATAATGCATTATCACATTTCAGATATACATGTATTGCAGTACCCAGAGTAAGTGTCAAGCCCTAGTTTAGATAATTTCCCCAAGATATGCTATACATAGCACTCAGTAAATGAACAGGGTATATGGCTAGGTCAACAGATGACCTACACAGACATACATGTGTGTAACTATTGGAATTCATGTGACATTAATCATTAGAGTGCAAACGGAGATGGTGCTTTAATAATTGCTGTATTCAACTAAAATGCTCATTATTCATATGTTCACTGCATTTGGTTTCCAGTGTGATACCACACAAAGTTATGCATGTGTGTAAATGTAGGGTTTCACACAAAATGTTGCAATAAAAGTTATAAAGGAGAATAGTGTTTTGAGAATTCATGATTTTGAAATAAAGTGCACATAATTCCTGCAGTCACTCCTTGTGTGTTCTAATCCCATGGCAGCCAGCTGACAAATAACCAGCTGTCTAGTGCACTTAGTGTACATGAACATACCTCTCAACTGTCATGCTTTTGAAGAATGTAATGACTAGTGCCCCATATGACTGGCTGTTGATTATCAGAGACATGACATTACTTGGAATGCAATTTAATGGCAAATCCATTTAAAGAACATCTTGTTAGTAATGTATGAGCACACCATGTAAAACAGTTCCCTGTAGTTGTGCCTGTGTACCAGCATTTGTTAATGCTTGGACCATACTGCCCATTGCGAACAGGTTGAGTGGTATGTACCTGCAACATCACTTATACAAGAATACTAGTCACTGTACTCACAACTGAAATTGCACATCTGTAGAGGTATGTATAAGTAGTCTGTGTATTAATATTATCTGCAAAGTTACTGATGGTATGTTTTCTCTCTCTCCCCACCCCTTACCTTCTTTAATTTATTAATGTTATTTATTATAATGATTTGATATTAATATATTATTAGTAACTAACTGTTATATTGGCCTTATGTATTATATCAGGGTCTATATCACATGGTCGAAAGCTAATAATAACAAATGACCACAACTTCAAAAACACCTGAACTCAAAGTTGTTATTGTGGGGTTGCACTACAGTGTAGATAGGGGTATTTACCCTTTCCTCACTCAAGTGCTATCTTGGAGTTGGTGTATATACTTAGCAGGGGATCTGGGGGGAGCAGCCTCCCTCAACTGCAACTTTGAGTTCCGGTATTTTCGAAGTTGTGGTCGTTCGCTATTATTAGCTTTCCACCACATGATATAGACCCATTATTTCATACTGGTCTGCTGTTAACATACTTTCCTTATTGTTATATATTGTTGTGTTCCTCATAATATTCCTTTATATGTCATTTGAGTAATCAATAGTATCTTCCATTATGTTAATACTAACATTTGTTTGGTTATTTCTTTTGTTACCTTATGTTTATAATTAATTTAATACAGAGCGACAAGGTAGGCCAGTTCCTGGTGATCCACCTACCTTGGCTCCTCGGCTGTGGCACCAGGGCCAAGCATATCTGGGCCATAGCCTGGTGGTGCCCCCTCTGCCGCCCCTACACTACCTGTGGCATCTAGTAGTTGCGCCCCTACAGGCTGAGGCTGGGCCCTCCTCTGGGAGCGGAGGTGGTGATTTTGTCACCCATGAGGAACTGTCAGGTGCGTGGATTGCTGCATTGAAATGTCAGTGCATACCTATGCCAGATGGAAAGCATGCTACCCATGCTGGAGGGAAGGGCTCACCCCAGACACCAGCATCCACCACTGCCACCACAGGGGCAGTGAAAGAGCAGTGCTAACAGTCCCTTAGGTGAGGACTTGAGTTGCACTGCTATAGTGTGTGATGCTCATGGGACATGGATTCTACAACAACCTCCCCATCCAAGGTGTTCACCCCCCATTTTGTGTCACACACCAACCCTGTTTGCTGTCTTGCCTGTCTGCAAAAGCTTCCTCATCTACCCAACTTACCTCCCCCACATGTACATATATCCCTTCCCCAACATTCCACTCTCAACTTAAAAAAAAATGGGCACCTGTCCCAAAAAAAAAAAAATTGTCCCATACATAGCTCTCTGTTTCACACGTCCACTGGATACATGTAATTTGGTCCAATTGGCTTGAGAACACACTTATGTTGTCGTCATCCCTCTTTGGGGTGACACTCCAAATTCAGCTGACAAAATCTGTGAAAGCACACAGTTGTTGCTGTTCAGGAAATGGATAGCTATGGCCCTGTCCTACACCAGTCCTGCACATTCCTACCTGCCATTCACTATGTTTTTCCCCAGCTTGTACCCCATTTATCTACTGTCCTATCTCCCCATTTTTCTTTTCTTTAAATATTTTTTGTGTGACACAATGTGGCACGCAACATTGCTTAGCTATGGTAAGTAGCGCTACACTGATATATGCTTTTGAAAAAAATATTAACAACATTCAAAAGGTTCACCTGCATCCTATTTCAAGCCCAGGACCGTCGCACCTACAGAACAGTGGATCAACCCACCAAGCCATACAGCTGGTAATTAATTCAGGTGTTTTAATCAAAACAGAGTAATGCTCAGGTTCCCATCATTAAGTGTGCAGAAGTGATGGTGCACATCATGCCACACCATGCACATCAGCTAAGAGAGTAATAGAAAAATAGTACTGTAATTGGCATGCTAGTACAGAAATACATCACTATAAAGCCATGCACATAAGCTTAGATTTAAGTGAGGTATCTAATAGCAGGTAACCCTGCAATTATATGTACAACATGTAAAAATATGCTTGCTAAAACATTAATGGAAAATATGTTTTTAACTGGGACTCTGGTATACAATTACAGTACTCTAAAACCATACACATAATAGATGTAAGTGCAGTATTTCACAGCAGTTAACTGTGTAACGATAACTACAATATGTAAAAATATACACCTGCTGTAACTGTGACTTTGTAGCTTAGGCTGTAAAATGTATTGAGAACATTACTTTTTGGTACACATGATCCTGGGTTCAATTACAGCTGTGTCTAGCAATGAAAATACATGTATGTGGACATCAACATTATAAATTGTGATATGTATGTCTGTCTCATCACTTATGTATCCACCCAAAGCAGTACAGTTGGAATGTTTGCATCTAAATAATAGCGGTCAAAGGCCTACAGATAGGACCACTCTTAACTAGTCCTAGTACAACACTGGAAAGTACAGATAATGTCAGGTCATGCATTAGCCTGAATTCCCAGAGCATGTTGAAGTGTGTCCTGAAATTGCGGCCCAGTAATATCAGACTGCAGCCAACAATGACTTGCTGGTGATATCACACAGAACCATTCCTCCACAAGTAACATACATATATGAAACTTGAGCTAGACGCAAGGGGTGCCAGCACTCACATAACAGGGGACTACCATGACATAACATGTGACTTGGCAGTTGTCCAACTGTGTAATATCATGGTTAATGTACCCTCTACCTTTTTCTAGGACACACCAAGCATTTTGTCTCATATTGTTACTGATACTGTTGGCTGACATACTCACCTGAAACACATATCTTAATTCCCAGTGGGATGAGTACCCTCAATATGGCTCTGCCTATACAACAAGGCTGCCACAGGTCCCACACTTACCCTTAAAGCTTGTTGTCCTACTAAGTGTTCACCCGCTCTGCCTATGCCTACTGCCTGTAAATAATCTTCAGCTTCAGCCTGTAGCAAGCACATTTGTATGTAAAAAGTAGATGCTACAGACATTCTCTCTGCCATGACTTATTATCTGTACCCGAGTAATTTCCAACCCAACATATGAGAAAGGGGTTGTGATCTACATTGAGGCCTTATATCCTGTTCAGTGGTTGCATGCGATTGGCTGATTATACTGAAAGTCAGCTGTACTGGCTGCAGTTATCATTTCAGAAGCACAGATTGGTTCAGAGGCAAACACTTGCTAATGAGAACTATGTTAAAAAGGCAAACAGCTAGCTAGATGAACCATTGTATATGAGGGTTACTTTGCAGGGTGAACTTGTAGGCACAATATTTATATATATGTACCTTTCAACAGAGGAGTATTGTACTCCATCAAGTATGTAACCATTTTGTTTCCAACATGATGCATATGTTTCTATATACGTAGGGGGAATAGGGACTAGATCATTAAGCCTTTCTTAGAACTGTAATGATGACATGTCATTCATCTCCAAATGTTTTACACCTACAGAGGAACTAGAGTACAGTAATGGTAGAATGCTTTTTGTTAATTAGGTACATAGTTCACCTGGAAATTTCCCTTGATAGCAGTTGTAATACTACATTGCTATTTGTTTGGCACTGCTGTTTTTATATATTATAAAGGGTGTTTATACCTAGGGGCCACACTTTAATGGACTCCTGTGTTGGGTGTATGATCATACATCAGTATCTGTCATGGCACAAACAGGAATAGCTACTTATTGGCACTATCTTAGTTGCATCCACACCCTTACTATGTTTGCATAGTGTTGAATATGAGATGTGTAATCATGCAGTGAATACTGGTAGCCATCTGTTATTGCTGTATCTCTGCATACTGTACTCCTACATATGTGATTCTGACACGTGTTCCCATTTTGTTGTCTTTCAGGAAATACGTATTCCTGAAACTGGGCCACTTTTACTGATGTTGAAAATGACATTATCCTGGAGGCCTTGTGTCAACACCATCAACTCCTGCTCTCCAGGGGAGACCAAACAGGGAAGAGCAGGCAGCATTGTGGGCTGACCTGGTTCATGATGTGAATACTGTCAGTCACCAGATCAGGACATATGAACAGGTGTGACACTATGCCAACTGAACACAGTTTAGAGTCATACCTATGCCTTATAGGTATGACCACACTGACAGATAACAGTATGTTCAAGACATTACAGATTGCCATATGTGTCAGTTGTGCAGAGGTCTGCCAAATGTTAACGGTGTACATCATTGTTGCTCATGAGATTTTTGATTAAAGAGCTTTTTATTTACAACTAACTACAGATGTTTGTTAGAAAATTATGTCCTCATGTCCTAGTTTATGAGGTTGGGGGTTAAGCGAGACTGTAATACTGACAGCAGTGTATACAGCTTAACATATATTGCAAGATAGTACTGCAGAGCATAGTAGTGCAGGTATTAATGTACTGATTTTCCCTTTTTATTACAGGTGATCACCAAGGGGGTGGTCTCACTCCCCTTCACAACCTGATGTCAGTACCTCTTCAGACTGATGATGATGATGATGATGATAATGGCTCAAGTGAGGCACAGGTGGGGGTTGCAGGGGCTGAATCTGTCACAAGGGTTGACATCCCTCTTCTGCTCTCATTACAATTGTACACAGTCAGTATGTGTACGCATACCCAGTCCCCTGAGGCCAGAGATATTGGACAGTCAGAGGGTGGGGACATTAAACAGGAGAATGTGGCTACAATGGCTGCAGTGAGTGTTGATACTGGCCATAATCAAAGAGATGGCGAGGTTACATACAGGCAGATTGATAGGGGTGGTCACAGGAGGCCTGTTGCCCTTCCACTGTCTGTTGCAGATGTCTTGTCATGTGTCACTCAACATATGTTTAGGGCCATCATGGAGGCACAGACACATTCTGAAAGGAACTCCAGATGAATGCTCAGAGTTAAGGATCCAGCACAGTCTGATATCAGTGACTGCCTCCACTGGGTTGCTGATACCTTAGATCAGTTGATGGATGCAGTGGAAACACAGTGGTATGATACAGTTTGCAGAATTCCTGTCTTGGAATGCACATTGTTTGTGATGGAGCATTTGGTTGGAGTTGAGCATCAGACTCATGAACGTAGGTCAGCAACTACATCTCCTGAGAGTCCACGTGGCCATGCACAGTCATGCTCCCATAGTGGCAGTACATCCAGTGCTCCAGAGAGGAGTGTGCTGTCCACACAAAGACATGGCAGGCCATAGGCTTGTGGCCTTGGGCATTCCCGTGGAGGACATGGTCCCAGTAGACAGCAGTCACCCTCAGGTAATAGCCCCACTCCTGACCTTGGGCATGGAGGTGTCAATGCAACTCCTGGCAGAGCCAGTTCCCGTGTTCGGGGTTGGAGATGGTGAACTGTCAGCTGTACCATGCACGGTTCAAAGCTGTCCAACATACTGACACATAGGGCTAGCACTGAGCTTGACTGTGTTCACACAGACACTCACACACCACTGTCACAATCAGGTCACCTACAGACACACATGGCACTTTTCCATAGTCTATTCCATTACTGACTCACACACACACTTGCCAACCTATTGGGTCAGCCTAGGCCTCCTGCACCCCCACACAACACCTTTTACAAGTAATGATACCTGTGCCACATCCCTGTCATCCTTGTCATCAATGCATTAAAATGAAGCTATGTGTCTGATACACAGGGTGACTATTTAAATTACTATGTATTTGTTTCATCCATTGTTGCCTTTGACATGTCACTTGTACTAGTCACTTACAGACATTGCTGCCATTTGTAATGAGTAAACTATGTTATTTTGTGTACATTACATTGGATGATGTTGTAATGGCTGTATACTTACACAATGAAAGGTCTCATGGAACTGATTATGCTTCAGTTTCAGGATTGTGTAGGACACACCTATTGGTACACAGGTACAACAAACCCATAAATGTCAGAGCACAGGATGGAATGCCAGCACAGAAGAAAAATGTCTTCAGAAAGGTAAAGCAGTATAGGTGCATGGCTCTATTGGTTCGTATGTGTATAATAGGCTAACATGAACAATGACTTTTTTCAGCCTAGTCATGCATCCCTACTCTCTGACAAGGTCTGATACCCTTGATAAGTGTAAGTAGGGCTTTTGGGAGCTGACACATCTACAAGCTGTGGCGTACGAGATGAACCATATACAATTTCCATGTGTCCATTACAGCATTTGTCCTAAACTAGTTATGATTGTCTTGTTTGGATCCCATTGTGTAACTTGCACATGATGTGTGCTGCAGTGGAAGTGTGCCTCACACAGATGGGAAGCCTGTTACATATAGGATGCATTGTGTGGGTTACATACCTGTCTCTCCAGCATGTCTTATTTATACCACAGTTAATGTGTAGCTGTGTAGAACAGGTAATTCTCATGCTAGTCCTTTCTTGGATATGCAGTAGGTACACAGTAGGATCTAACACCTCCCTGTGTGGCAGTCATATACCTCCCATCCAAAGCATGTAGGAGACAGAATACACATTTATGGCCTTTAAACAGTCTGCATAGGACATGTTATGTACACTGTGTATTGGTTTACCGTGGAACCTCTGTGGCTGTTACAGTTGTCATATATGACTGTGTAGTTACATAGCAAATGTGGCATTGCACTCCATGATAGGTGTGATGAGTACCAAATACAGTGTAACAATGACATTATGGATATACCTTTCTCTACAGCTTGTGTGACATTGAATTAATCCCCACATCTTACCGACCAGTGAAAGTCAAAGGCTACATCACTCTGTATGTCCATAAAGCCCTGACTAATGGGTCAACTCTTGGAGGTGTGCAGACAATACAATATTTTTCAGGGGTAGATGACTTCCAAAATATAGTATTGTTCATTCCTTGGCATTTAGTATTTGTCAATGGCTCTGAAAACAACTGAATGTGTATGTCAGCCCATCCTGGATAAATGTTGGTTCTGTGGTATTCAGTGGCAGCTCCTAATTTGCACTTATCTGCAAATGTACTCATTCTGAGGTCACTGACAGTGGCTGTGACTGCAGATAAGGGTATGGCTAGAATGGGTAGTCCCAGGAATGATGTGTAAGGGAAGTCCACTGGTGACTGGCCTCATTGTAGTGGTGGACTGCTCAATGCTATCTTTCCAGATCAGATACTTGGTTATCCAGTGGCTGACATACTAGTTTGTAAATAACCTGTACAGTGTTTTAATGATGCCTAGAGTACTTTAAGGGGCTGATGAATGAAGAGAATAAGAGCGAGAGAAGGTTGGGTGATGTGGGGATAGAGAATCAGGAAGTGAAACAGATTAGCAAGGAGGAAGTACGGACAGCTATGAAGAGGATGAAGAATGGAAAGGCTGTTGGTCCAGATGACATACCAGTGGAAGCATGGAGGTGCTTAGGAGAAATGGCAGTGGAGTTTTTAACCAGATTGTTTAATAAACTCTTGGAAAGTCAGAGGATGCCAGAGGAGTGGATAAAAAGTGCTTTAGTACCTATTTTTATGAATACGGGTGATGTGCAGAGCTGTAGTAACTACAGAGGGATAAAACTGATCAGTCACAGCTTGAAGTTATGGGAAAGAGTAGTGAAAGCTAGGTTAAGAAGGGAGGTGATTATTAGAGATCAGCAGTATGGTTTCATGCCAGGAAAGAGCACTACAGATATGATATTTGCTATGAGGGTGTTGATGGAGAAATATATAGAAGGTCAGAAGGAGTTGCATTGTGTCTTTGTGGACTTGGAGAAAGCATATGATAGGGTGTCTAGAGAGGAGATGTGGTATTGTATGAGGAAGTCAGGAGTCCAGAGAAGTATGTAAGAATTGTACAGGATATGTATGAGGATAATGTGACAGTGGTGAAGTCTGCAGTGGGAGTGACAGATGTATTTAAGGTGGAGGTGGGATTACATCAAGGATCAGCTCTGAGCCCTTTCTTATTTGCAGTGGTGATGGGCAGGTTAACAGTTGAAATCAGACAGGAAGCCCCATGGACTATGATGTTTGCAGATGATGAGAGTAGGGAGAGGAGACCCTGGAGAGGTGGAGATGTGCTCTAGAGAGGAGAGGAATGAAGGTCAGCAGGACTAAGAATATGTGTGTGTGTGTGTGTGTGTGTGTGTGTGTGTGTGTGTGTGTGTGTGTGTGTGTGTGTGTGTGTGTGTGTGTGTGTGAATAAGAGGGAGGATAGAGGAATGGTGAGGCTGCAGGGAGTAGACTTGGTGAAGATGGATGAGTTTAAGTACTTGGGATCAACAGTTCAGATTAATGGTGAGTGTGAAAGAGAGGTGAAGAAGAGAGTACAGGCAGGGTGGCATTGGTGGAGAAGAGTGTCAGGAGTGATTTGTGACAGACGGGTACCAGTAAGAGTGAAAGGGAAGGTCTACAAGAGGGTAATGAGACCAGCTATGTTGTATGGGTTGGAGATGGTGGCATTGACAAAAAGGCAGGTGTCAGAGCTGGAAATGGCAGAGTTAAAGATGTTAAGATTTGCACTGGGTGTAACAAGGATGGACAGGATTAGGAATCAGTATATTACAGGGTCAGCTCAGGTTGGATGATTTGGAGACAAAGTTAGAGAGGCGAGATTGCGTTTGTTTGGACATGTGCTGAGGAGGGATGCTGGGTATATTAGAAAAAGGATGCTAAGGATGGAGCTGCCAGGTAAGAGGAAAGGAGGAAGGTCTAAGATAAGGTATATGGATGTGGTGAGAGAGGACATGCAGGTGGTTGGTGTGACAGAGCAATATGCAGAGGACAGGAAGAAATGGAAACAGATGATCCACTGTGGTGACCCCTAACTGGAACAGCCGAAAGAGAATAAGTGTTTTAATGATACCTGATGGCCTTATCTTGTCAAATTCCTTCTTAGGCAATAGTAGGTGGAATGAGTCATTTTCCCCTCATCCATTGCATAGCTTAACACTCAGTGAGGTCCACTGGTTAGGGTAGGCATGATCTGCTGTTGAACAAAACAAACTGGGTTTGGGCCAATGTCTGCAGGTGTTCTACATTGTTACTGATCATTTCCATGATAAGTGTTTTCATGGCTTTAAATATAGGAGTACTGAGACATCTGAGGAGAGTGCTTGCCATTGCATGTTAGTTGTCTTATGTGCAACTAAGTATTGCAGATAATTTCATCATGGTTTCCAAGAAGACATTCATCCAAGATGTCTGCATCTGTACAGAGCATAGGCAAACAATGGAGGGGAAAGTCATATGTACACACTGTGAAGGTAAGGAGGGCATGTTTACACAGCTTTTCTGCAGTTGGATACAACTCAAGCAGTGTGTACTGAAATGACACAATTACGTTGTGAGGATTACTGACAAGAGGGGAATCCCCTGCAGTGCTGGTGCTTGGGTACTACTACTGCTGGTCTCACCACAACCACTGTCTCTTGGGATACCATGCTCCTATACTCTGTCTCACACTAGAAGCAAAAAGTTAGTACCAAGCTCAACAAGAGGAGCAGGCCACAGCCCGTTTGTTCATCCACATAGTTGCCCCAAATCATGCAAGGGTCTGTAGGCTTCACATACACTTTTCCAGGTAAATGATTTAATTAGCAACCAGAGCACTCATTTGAGTTTGGCATATATTATGCCTTGTATTCCAGGGTTGTTAAGATTTCACTAGGGTACTGACCAGGTGGTGAGTTGGAACACAGCTGCAGTGTGACAATATAATATCTAATGTCCTGTGATACAGATATCCAAGGTTTCTCAAAAAGCACCACAGTGGCAGTGATCCCTGTTGGTGACAATTTCACAGCAGTTCATACAGCTTGACCTTCAACCACTTCATGGTGCATATCTGCATGGCATGGATCTGAGGCCTTCTGCAGAGGAGTTGCCACATTTGGCTAAAGTGTGTGTACCTCACACATGTCCTAGGTATGTCATACTGGACATTTATGTAACCAGAACACATCTGTGTTTCCACATCATGTCACACAGCATGCAGTTTCCTGTCAGGTTGCTCGAGAAGCACTGTAGACTAGCAAGGCTAAAGTAATGACTGCAAACTTCAACAAGCTCTCTGTACATGCACATATATCCACATGTCCACTGCAAGGAGTTCCTACAGACAGTGTGTTTGAGGCTGTCAACCCCAAGGGTGCAGCAGCATGACCCTAACTTAGCTGGAGTTGTACATTGTCACATTTGTATGTATGCTATTGTGACCATGCCTAATAACAGGATTATGGTTAATCCAATGGCCACATGCCTGGCAAAGCATTGTACTCACTCAACCATGTTATGACACACTGTCAGGTGCTGTATTACCTTAGGAAAATTACATAAAGGTGATAACATGTACATTTCAGCATCTGTCAGGCCACTGCCTAATGAAGGCCTGCTGTGACATACACACAAGTAAGACTCTATTGCTAATGGCATTATCAATGACCTCTGTTGAGATGTGGAAAGTGTCCCCACATTTATACTCCTATGCCACACAAACACAACATGTGAGAGATGTGAGTATATTACAAACCTTGATTCCATGCTGTCTCAGACACCAGTCAGTACATATGACAACAAGCAGTTTGCCAACATGCATACCTCACCACACACTCCACCCATACCCACATCACAAACACCTGCATGTGTGGAGTTCATTACCAGACACATACAGAAGCAACAGACACTGCAGAAATCCAATTGAAAGCTCACTACATATAATCATACATCTGCAGAACACAGAACACATAATAGCGCATGCACCACTATCTCAATGGTCAAACACCTGAGGCAAAACACGGACTCAAACCTACTATTCATAGGTGATTACATCATGAGACACATTACTGTCCCTCTCACCAGGCTGCATATGGGACAGGTCACATTTAGCTGTCTGTGAGGTGCCAGAATACACCATACCACATGTGCATGCACGTCTGTCAACAGCAGGTAATGTTATGATGACTTCATAGGTCCTGTTGGTGTATACAACTTGAGACATACCTCAATGGGCTGTATGCAGACACATGACTGAGCTTACAGACACTGTGTCTCTGGCAACTATGCTCATAGCCTTCAGCTACATTTCACCTTCACCTAGGATGATGGCTCAACACACATGGAAAATGATTGAAGTTAATAATTGGCTTATTATGCTGTGTCATTGTAAGGGGATCCAGTACATGTCAGCCAGGGATGACTTGCTGCACAGACCTCTATGCTTTGCTACAGATGGTGTTCATCTGTCACTCCTGTGAGTATGTGCACTGGCCAAGGCTGTTGATATCCCTATGGTGCATCTTATAGGCAGTGTCTCAAGGAAAAACTTTACCATGAGGAAATGGCATCTTCAAACATCACAGTTATGCTGCTACATGCTAGGAATGCCAACACTACACACCATGCACTGGAAGGTGTCCACACCTTGGAAGATGCAGACATTTACACAGTCACACACACACCTGGTTCAAGGCTGTGGACAGCACGACAGCCATACCAAGCTACACAACCTTCAACGTGTTCAGACCTCAAACTGAAAGTGTGCTAGGTAATGCAGGTGGTCTATCCAAATTTGTTAAAGATAGATACACATCCAGATTGGTTAAACAGTATGATTCCCTGGAGACACTGCAGATGATATTTACTGCTGGTAGGACACCTAATCAAGTCATTGCCATCTACAGGAGAAACACCATTAATCAGGACACCCATTGTACTTATTTGAAGCTACTTGTGTCTATTAAGGTACAGCACAACAACATGGTGTGGGGGTGACCTTTACTAACCATCAACTGTGTTGGTTACTTATTATCAAACTCACTTCCCCAAAGGTTAGTCCATGTTCTTAACTACAATGCCCTGAACCAATGGAGTGACCTCCCCACAAAGGGAACTGATGTACTGCATCAGATACTTACCAATATGGGTGACCACTGTAGCATCTCCACTGTGAGGTCCTCCCTGGTGAGATCTGACCACAAATCAGTCTCCTTTAAAGTAAGACTCACACCTGAACCCCCCCATTGCAGCAAACATAATAGTAAACTTAAACAAAGCAAATTATAACCTCCTATTGGATGGTATAAGCAGCTTGACTGCACATCCCGCCTCAGATGGAATAGGCAACTATGCCAAGCTCTACACAATGCTTTATGCAAGCACATGTACAACTGCTTAGACTCAGCTGTACCTGACAGGAGGAAAACAAGCTCCTCATGGCACAGCAAACTGGGAGTGGTCATACAATCCCCCAGTCATGTGAGTCTCCTACAAGATGGTCTTCATGAATAAATGCTTGTTGACATACTCATTGCCATAAACCCCATGCAAATGTGTATGTAATATAATTTCCATCAGTAACACCAGTGTTCCTGGTAAGTAGCACATCATTAGCAACATTTGAAGTACATACTCATGGGCAATAGACCTGGCTACACAGGCCTGACCACACTGGTTTACACCTACTTTACCATAGATCACCATGTCTCCCCAGAGGTAAGAAGGGAATTATATCATGTTCATGTCATTACTGAGGGTACTGTCACATAATAATGATGTAGTTATAATCTCTGTGTACTCTTCCCTGAGTATGGCAATATTTGAGTGTAATGGCCATTTTGTATTGTACCTTTCCAAATGCCAGTGGCATATTGCACACAACACAAAGGTTCCTCACAAGGGAACTTCAAGTTCCTAGTATCTGTCCTATGGGGATCGTCTGAAATAACTGTCTTTGTAGGTTGTGCCATATAGACTACATAGACATGATCTCTGCCTTGCATTCAAGGCAATGTCTGATCCTGCTGTATTGGAAATGCTGCATATCTGTAGGTGGAATGGTACATGGATTACTCACTGTAAGGACATTAACCTAGTATGTGACATTACTAAAACATGCTGGTGGAGGAGATATGTATACCAGACTTTAACAAACCATTGCAACAGACTCACACCTAATGGCAAACAGTGCACTTCATTGGTCATTTTCAGATGCAATCTGTATGATTGCATGGATGACCATCATTTCAGCACAGGGCTTCTGCCTGTGCCCCTTGTGGACAGGGGCAATATGTGATGATCATGTAAATAAGGATAAGAACTTGACTAGGATTTTAAGGGACCTAGGGCCATTAGGCTACTAAAGTCCAATGATCCCATGATCACATACACTGATGTAAAATGGTCTAACATCCATACACACAAACTTGGCTATAGTGATAATAGTACCACTACCGATTAGTGTTTAAAGAACATAGCACATGCAGTCCAAGATGACTGCAATTAAATTAGAACCCCCTACTTATCTAATGGTACACACTACAGATCATAGTACTTAACACACATGCCGCAGCTCAAGTCTGCTATTAACATTTCTTTAGGTAATGTTATGCTAGATGACATCAGCAGGCCTTGTTGTGGTCCGGAAACTGGAGGGCCACGTCACCTGCTACAATCAAAAAATTGCAAAACCCTAGCTAAGTCAGTGTGGTGATCATATTTATTTTGTAGGGAGATGCACACACACAAACATACTGGGTGGCCTGGAGTGAGATTACAGCCCCTACGTATCTAGTCTTATATACTACAGATCACAACATTTATTGCACGTGCCACTACTAAAGTCTAATATTAGAATGGCAGTTGGTAGTCTTAAGGTACATGACATCAGCAGGCCTTTTGGAAGACAGGAGCTTGGAGGCTGGTATCACCTGCAAGGGCCAAAAAGTGCAAATCATTTCAGTTTAGTAGTAAATGTGCTATTCCCATTTGTTTTGCAGTGAGATGCACGCACACACACACACACACACACACACACACACACACACACACATGGCCTGAAGTGAGATTAGAACCCATACCTATCTAGTCTCACACACTACAGATCACAGCATTTATTGCACATGCCACAGCTGAAGTCTGTTTTGTACATAGTTGCAGGCAACTACTTGTGGAGTGCATGAACTAGGCTTGTGTTGAACAGCATGTGTGGCCTGCAGAGTGACATTGCTTCTCACTACTCTCTGCATCTAGTAGCCTAGCAGTCAGATAACTGTTTTTTTATCCTAGCTATGTGGCTATAGTACCCATTTTAGACATATGTGGGTGTTTGCATTATGATGGGCAAGCCTGTAGGTAAAAACAATGTGACCTGTCATGGGTTCATTGGTTCATAGGTAGGTACTAGGCTCTCAGACCTGGGGCCTATATAAGACCAGCCAAAAAGGTACCCTGGCTTTTGCTACCCAAGAAAATTATTTTTCTGTGCCACTGTAAAGCAGAGCCACAGAGGTGATCCCTGGGGTGAATTTCCTATTTCCCATCCAATCATCAAGATTTTTCTTGAAGAGTGCTAATGAGGAGCTTTGTTTGATATAGATAGGTAGTTTATTCCAGAGTATGGGAAGTCTCTGGGACAGGAATCTATCCCTCCAGCATGTTCTGTTTATTGTGGTGACAAGGTTTAGGTCCCTAGAGTGTGTAGATCAGAGAGATTGAGATTTCTTTAAGTGGAGCATGTCCAAACAGCTCTGGGTTTCACATAGCTTTGCATGTTAGGCAGAGATCGCCTCTGAGTAGGCGATATGCGACGGAGTAAAGCTGGAGTTTTTTGAGACAGTCTGCGTAGAGCATCTGTTTGAGGCCAGTAATCCTCTTTGTGAGGCATTTCTGTGGCCTTTCCAGTTGTTGTAGATATCTTGTGAGGTACATACAAAAGGGGCATTGTACTCTATAATGGGTCTAATATGTGATGAGTAGGGGGGAACAATGACCTCTTTTTTTCTGGATGAGAAACCTTTTGTGATGATGTGTGCCACATAGAAGGATTTCCTGACTACTGTGGCGATGTGATTATCAAAGGAGAGACTACTGTCCACCTGTGTCCCAAGGTCTCTTATCACACTTTCAGTGTTAAGTATACTACCGCCTATGTTGTAGTTCATGGGTACAGAGTTTTTACCAAAGGGGATGACAATGCACTTTTTGGCATTGAGCTTGAGGCCATGGTTTTGACACCAGGCATCTGTCTCATTGAGGCCCTTTTGTAGGATGTCCACATCATTAGGAGTTTCGATTATGGCTCCTAGTTTGCAGTCATCTGGGAACTTCATTAGCCAAAGACCTTCTGTGCTAGCCTGTACTTCAGAGAAGTAGATATCAAACAGGAGAGGACCCTGGACTGAACCCTGTGGTACTCCACTTGCCACTGGTCTGAAGTCGGATTTGGAGTCTGCTACTTTCACAGTGTGGGTTCTATCAGTGAGCCAGTTGGCAACCCATCTTGTGACATAGGGATTTATACCTAGTTTAGTAAGTTTATCTATAATTCCAGAGTAGGGGGTGGTGTCAAAAGCCTTGGCAAGATCTAGATAGGCTGTGTGAACCACCTTACCCTTGTCTACGGCTTTGGTGACTGCTTCAAAGAAGTCTATCAGGTTTAGGAGACATGATCTGCCTTTTACAAAGCCGAACTGGGTGAGGTCCAGAATTTGGAGATTACCAATGTCTTTGTTTATAAGTTCCATAATGATACATTCCATGGCCTTGCAGACCAAGCTTGTCAGGCTAATGGGGCGTTAGTTCCCATGGTCCATGGTAGCTCCCCCCTTGTGGAGAGGGATAACCGTTGCTGTGTGCCATTCAGCAGGCACAAAGCCTGAGGCAAGGCTATGATTGAACATGATACTTAGGTGGGGTGCCAGTGCGTTCTATAGTTCATGTAGAATGCAACCTGGGATGTTGTCTGGTCTCATGGATGCTGTGTTCTTGGCTTTGGAGAGTGTGGTTTTTACCTGTGCAGCCGTGATTACAGGAACTTTGCATTCTTCCGGTATAGAGATGGGCTCTTTAGGGGATGAGAGGGGGGTAAAGTTAGCATTGAACCTGTCTGCCAGGATGTTGGCAATATCCGTTGGGTCTGTATATCTAATGCCATTGTGCTGTAACTCAGAGCAGATCTGAGTGTTGCCATTGAGATTCTTGACATAGCTATAGAATGTTTTGTGGTTGTCTTTAGAATCAGTGTCAATTTTGTTTTCATGACTAGCTTTGGAGGATTTTATCAGGGATTGCAGCTTCTTACTGAGGCTGACCAGGCAGCTCCTCCACTCATGGGATTTTACTCTCTTTTGCAACAGTTTCTTCCTTCTGGTGTACAGTTTGTTTATGGCAGGGGACTACCAGATTGGCTTCCTTTTTTTGGAGGATAGTGCCTTGGTTCTGTTTGGGATAGCACGATCCATGCACTCATGTAAGTGCTTATAAAGTGCAATTGTGTAGGATTCAGTAGTTGTAACTGTATTGTCCATCGGCATGGGTGTCATGAAGTTCACCATTTCTGTCTTAAGAAGCATGACGTTGGCTTTGGAGAATTTTTTTACCATGGTTTCCTTAATGGGGGTGGGGGCAGGATGTGGATATCTATGGTAATTAGCTTATGGTCGGATCGGACCAATGAGGCGTTGACTTCAGGTGTGGAACACCGGTCACTTATGTTGGTAATGACTAGATCTAGGATATTGTTGCCCCTGGTGGGGGTGTGGATAAGTTAATCCAAGGCATTGGAGTTTATGAATTCCAGAAAGCGTTGAGTGAAGGAGCTGGTATATGAGTAGTTTTCCCAGTTAATGGTGGGGTAGTTGAAATCACCTATTATTAGGGTGTTTGGTTGAACCCTAATATTTTCCAGTATATCAAGAAAAGAGGAGTGGGAATCCTGGGGCATGGTGGGTGATCTGTAGTAAGCTACAATTTGGATTGCAGTTTTGGCCAGAGTTAG
This sequence comes from Protopterus annectens, assembly GCF_019279795.1. Lineage (NCBI taxonomy): Eukaryota > Metazoa > Chordata > Ceratodontiformes > Protopteridae > Protopterus > Protopterus annectens. The sequence goes on from NC_056740.1 coordinate 16,821,699, forward strand.
TTTCACTTGGATAACCTCGGCTGCATTATGCTGAGCAGCTAGCCTGGAGGTGTGGATATCCTTAATGAATATGGACACACCTCCGCCTTCGGTGTTCTGGTCCAGGTTACATAGCCGAAAAGTGTGGTATGAGTTATAGCCTGGTAGTGCAGGGGTGCTCTCTGGAGCCTTGAACCAGGTCTCAGTCACTGCACAGATATCGATGTTCTCCATTTTAAGGAGTGCCTCAAGTGAGTGCGTTTTGAGATTTAGACTTCTAGCATTGAGTAGCATCACCCTCAGTTTTTGCTTGCCTGTTCCTGTTATGGTGGTGAATTTGTCATTTGAACCTTGCCTAAAAAAGGCACTATAGGGGCGGCAAGAACCTTAGCCAGTATCCGGAATCCCAGGGGTGACAGGTGCAGGCCATCTCTGGCAAAGCATCGTAGTCTGTTGACCATGTCATTCCAGGCAGACAGATACTGGATCCCTTTAGAATGGCACCAGAAGCTTAGCCAATTGTTGAAGTCAATCATTTTGTCCTTGTACTGCGGCATCATTCTGGGTGATGGCAGAATGCTACTCAGGGCTAGGGTCATACTTGCCTGGGCTACAAGATCGGAGAGCTCTTCCATGTCTCTTTTCATGTAGTCCAGGGATGTACATCTCAGGTCATTCACACCAACATGGAAAATGACAGAGTCATATTTGTACTTGTTGTGGAGTGACCTGAGTGTGTGGGTTATATGGCGGATCCTGGCACCCGACAGGCAGCTGACAGTAACCATCTCCTTGTTTAGCCTGGTGAGTGAGACATCAGTGTGCCTGACTATAGAGTCACCTATGACTAGTGTATTGGGTACGTTGTTTTGCCTTATTGGTTGTGGTTGAGTGGCACACTGAGACTGCTGGCTATGTGTCATTTGGGTTGTGTTGGGGGGTAGAGGTTGCTTGCATTTCTGCTTTGGAAGTCTCTGTTGCTTGAGCAGATTATTATTGAGAGCCTCCACAAATGTTTTTGTGTTTCTATGTATGGATTTTGGTGGTGTAGATTTAGTGAGACTATGTGATGAGTGTGGTGTGTTGCAAGTGTTTACCTTCCCCACTTGACTGTCAAGTTCAGTCTTGATTGGAGAGAGCTTTACCTCCATCTGGGCTAGATAAGTGCATCTCTCATATGTTGTAGTGTTGGGTGGTAGGAGGAGAGGGTTGTCTGTGTACATGAGGCAATTTCTACATTGCCCCAAGATGCCCAGATTCATCAGATAGACAGGAGAGAACACTGGGAGCTGACCCTTGGACATGCCTGAATAAAAAAACTATTTTCCTCTAGATAAGTGATGAAAGTGAGTACAAGAGCTGTTTTTCTCTAAGCAAGTAAGGAAAGTAAGTACCAAATTTGTTTTCCTCTAGGTAATGAGGAAGGTTGAGTTCTGTAGTAATTAGTAGGTTATTTAGTGCTTACAAGTTCTGAACAAGTGCTGATCATGAATAAGCAAATTCAAGTGCTAAAACTAAGAATTTGTATCTGGATTAAACTAGTTACAGGAAAGGGGGAAACAAGTGCAAATGTGGGCTTTTAAATTAGAAAGTTAAGAGAGATGGAAAAACTGCCCAAACGGCCAATAACTACAATTTCTAGACCAGAACCACTCCTTATGTGGTAGATAGGTTACCTAGTGCTTACCCCTCCCACTGATAAGCTACAAGGCTTCCCTCCAACACAGAAAGCTTGAGGGGGCTCAGAAGCTTACATACAGTCCTGGAAACAGCAAATCTGAATCTGGACTACATGAGTTACAGGAAAGGTTTATATATATATATATATATATATATATATATATATATATATATATATATACAGAAAAGTAGCTAAAACAGCAGTCAAAACAATTCAAATGCAGTGCAAGCGAACACACTTGAGTATGTAGCAATGTTAGACCAAACAGTTTAAAAAAATGCAATTAAATTAAAAATGACTAAAAACAAGTGCAGAAGGAGTCTATTAGGTAGAATGAGGTAAAGAGATGGGACTGGGGGGAGTGTCCCAGATCAAATCTACAGTGGGGATGGGCAACTGCAAAAGCCTCCAAATTTAATCAACAAGACAGGAATATGGAGGATGGGTATGGGAAAACCAACACCTTAAGCAGAGATTTGAAAAATTATACAGTGAAGCAAAAATAACAGTGCAAAACTCTGAAGTCAGCCAGCAATGATACAAAATTACTCAAACAACAATTACCAGTACACAACTCTGAAGTACCAGAAAAATATACTCAGCTCTGTATATCTCCCGATAGTTTGAAGAGCACTCTTTCAGGACACAGGAAGGCTCCAGCAATGATATGCAAGGGTTAGGAGGGTGGCCTAATGGTTAAGGTGTTTGCCTTACAAACACAAAGTACAGGGTTTGAATCTCACAGGGGATAACTGACTAGGCTTAAAATGGCTCACAAGGGCAGTTAGCCTAGTACTAACCTATGAACCTATACACAACATGATGCATAACATCACATTTTCACCTGTTGGTGTATGTGTGGTGACATCCAGCAAGCACAGGGGGCTGTAAGTAAGTGCTTTATCTACTGTTGATCTCTTACTTTTGGTCCTTTGAGCAACATTATATATGTGTCATAGTGCAGCTTTAATCACCATTATCAGGGTATGTAGGACAATGCAGACATACACACAGATATAAACATATATATTTATGTCTATAACAGGGATGTATATATATATATATATATATATCTATGGAGGTGTGTGTGTGTGTGTGTGTGTGTGTGTGTGTGTGTGTGTGTGTGTGTGTGTGTGTGTGTGTGTGTGTGTGTGTGTACATATAGAGATGGATAATATAGCTACTACTACCACCTAGGCACATAATTTGTGACAGATGCAATTACATTAGCAACCTAGAGTCCAATCTGTCTCCCCCTCAAGCCAGTATATCTGGCACTGAAAAGGTTGTCAACACAATCACTACACCTCAAACACCACCCATGCCTATACAACACACAACTACATATGCGGAAGTCCTCCACAAAAACATACCCAAACAAAAGAGACCTCTGAGGTAAAAACACACATGATCTCCACAGCCCTCCAAACCACATACCACTCATAGTCCACACACTAAGGCCTCACCATATACCCAACATATTAGTCATAGGAGACTCCATTGTGAGACACACAGATGTGCTTCTCATCAGGTTGGATAAGGAGAAAGTCACGGTTAGTTGTCTGTCAGGTGCCAGAATCCCCCATATCACACACGCAGTCAAGTCTTTCAACAACAGGTACTGTTATGACTCTGTCACAGTCCATTTTGGCATGAATGACTTAAGATGTACCTCTCTGGGCTATATAAAGAGAGACATGACAGCTCACTGATTATGTGTCCCAAGCAGGTATGTCCCTAGCCTTAAGCAGCATTCTGCCATCACCCAGAATGATGCCTCTATACAAACAGAAAATGGTTGACTTTAACAATTGGCTTAGTTTCTGATGTCATTCCAGGGGGATCCAGTACCTGACAGCCTGAGAAGATATGCTCAACAGAATATGATGCTTTGCCAGAGATGGCCTGCATCTGTCTCACCTGGGCTTAAGACTTCTGGCAAAGGCTTGTGTCTCCCCTATAGTGCCTTTTTTAGGAAAAGTGATGAGGTTAAAACTACCAACATAAAAACTTCAACAAAGCACAAATTAAAGGTCAGGCTGCTAAACGCTAGGAGTCTAAACATGAAACTGCACTCATTGCAAGCATTCCTAACACTGGAAAATGTTGACATCTGTGCAGTTACAGAAACCTGGTTCAAAGCTGCATACTTTCACACATCAAACTGTGGGCAGTAAAGCCAAAAAAGGTGGAGTTTCAATATACATTAAAGACATACACACCTCCAGGTTGGTCAAACAGTATGACACACAGGAGACACTGCCAAGACCTCTATTCAAATCATAGCTAGCTGCTAGCCCCCAAATCTGACTCAAGATGCCCAGTCCACCTATTTGGACCTGTTTGAATCTATCAGGAGTTCAACCCTTTACCCTGATCCTGGATGACTTTAACTTCCCAAACATAGACTGGAAGAACTACTGATGCCTGAACACAAATGCCAAAAGATTCCTTGATTTTGTCAATGCAAAAGCCTTGGAACAGCTAGTCGATAACCCCACAAGGGGTGATAATATCTTGGACTTGGTATTAACCAACATGAGTAACCAATGCAGCATCCCTATAGTATCATCCTTCCTGATAAGATCTGAGCACAAATCAGTCACTTTCTAAGTCACCATCTCCCCCCAACCCCCCTATAGCTAGGATCAAACATCAAAACTTCCCCAAAGCTGATTACAGCCTCATGAGGGATGGTATAAACAGCTTCACAGCTCCCTCCCAGTCTGTAGGAACTGGCACCAATAACCAAAACTACACCAAAGCTATATACGAGCATTTATATAGATGCATGGAATCAGGAATACCCAACAGGGCTAAATCACCCTCACCTCAAAGACTTGTAGCAGGAATTAAACAATCCTAAAAGTGAATGGACACACTCCCCTGCTGGCCTCCACATCCAGTGGAAATATCAATATGGTGTGGGAGCCTATCTTGGAATCAGGAATACCCAACAGGGCTAAATCACCCTCACCTCAAAGACTTGTAGCAGGAATTAAACAATCCTAAAAGTGAATGGACACACTCCCCTGCTGGCCTCCACATCCAGTGGAAATATCAATATGGTGTGGGAGCCTATCTTCTTTTGGCTTTTCCCAGTCAGGGGTCACCACAGCAGATCATCTGTCCACTCATGATTGGCAGTGGAGTTTTACAGTGTCGAGTTGCCAGCCCAGCACCCAACCTTCCACAGAAGGCACACACCTAGGGCCAATTTAGAGTGTCCAATCCGCCTAGTGCATGTCTTTGGGAGGAAACTGGAGCACCCGGAGGAAACCCATGTGTCCACAGGGAGGACATGCAGACTCTGCACAGAAGGCACCCCAGCCGAGAATCAAACCAGAGAACCTCTTGCTGTGAGGCAGCAATGCTAACTGCTGCACCACCGTGGCCACCCGGTGTGGGAGCCTATACAAAGTGGATATGTAGACACGCTTACTCCTTTTCGCTATTCAAAACATCCACCTCATTTGCATACATATCAGTGCTGACAACCTGAAAACTACATAGTTCATAGCCATATGACCTAGGTAACAGCACCATTGTATGGTCCCGATGCAATACCCTGTGATACATTTCTGACAAATATTTTTCCTATTTTTTTTATTTTCAATTATGAACATGCTGAAATTATTAAAAAAATTATTTATTTTTACATATTCCGTTCTTTTTTCAGACATCCACAATGTACATTTTGAACATATATGTATACGTTCTAATATTTACTAGGGAGTTATGCCCCTATTTCTGATGCTTTACGTCCCCTTCTATCTGTTCCACATACGCTACGGACGCAGGGTCTACACAGATGCCTTTCTGCTTGTGGGATCGTTCCACCTGGGTCATTTGCATAAGATTGACCTGATTATTAGGTAATTTGCATTACACGGAACTTTCATTGCTTGAGTGTGCTGGTGCGCAGCTAAGCAGCGCTTATTGAATCTAAAATGTTTGCGCATGTGCGATGCATACACAAAAAAAATCATGTAGGCTTTACCGAATACCCCTAATGTTTTTTTTTATGTTGTGTTAATTATAGGACCCCCTACTCTTTTCAATAGGTTCTGTTGGATCTTTTGCATCCACTGGAGCTACCACCAACTTAAGTAGATGGGACCTCAGTCAGTCAGTTTTCTTATCTGATGGCATGCAAATTGTCTTTATTTAATTGGGTTTCTGTAGTGATTTGTATTTGTGTTTTATTGCTGTTTTAATAAGCATTTGTATTTAAGCCTAGCATGTTTATACATTGTAACTTTAAATAGGTTAAATGGGTTCTTGTTGTATGTTCAAGGACTATAAGTGTGACACTTACAACTGTGAAATGCAAGTGCAAGAACAGGGAAAAAAAATACTAAATCTGAAACTGTATATTGCTCAAGCTACAGTAATGTTCATGTAAATATACGTACACACACATACACACACACACACACACACATATATATATATATATATATATATATATATATATATATATATATATATATATTTATATTTATTTATTGATATGGAAGGGTGCAGCCTATCCATCCATCAGGGGTTGCCAGGTGCTTTCCCCTTGCAAAATAAATAAACACATAAAAACTTTTCACATGTAGGAGCAAGTTTTGAACTTTAGTGTTATAACTATATTTTGTGAGTTTCACGAAAGAGTATTGAGTGAACTTCAAATAGTTGTCTAGGTTAAACAATGCATAAGAGAAAGACTTTTAGGGCTCATGTGCATGTGGTTGCATGTGTGTGTGTGTGTGTGTGTGTGTGTGTGTATGCTTGTAATCTGAATCCATATTTAGAGTGTCTGATTTATTTGCTGTGTGGACTTCTGTTCATTTCTTCATGCTATTCACTTCCTACAATGCTTTATTCCTTGCTTCTGTGTAGTACATGTTCAATTTCTTCAAAACTAGATGCCTTTTCCTATTCCTGATTAAGCAATATTCTTATATTTCAATTTTTAGTGCTAACATTACTACAAAGTATGTTCAGTTTGTGTCAAAAGCCTACTTGCTGTTTTGTTTTGGTTGCTTTTAAAATTATGCTTTATGCAGATATGGTAAGGCATTTCATTTGGGGTATGTGTTTCTGGGGTTTGGTGTTTTTATGTACGCTTTTGAGTATTTATGTGTATTATAGTTTTCTTCTGGTAAATGGCTTATGAAAGAGTGACACTTTTGTTGGATTTTGAAGTCTCTGAGGGAAAGGGATCTATGATTGTGAGCTCTACATGGCCTGTACTGATTTTCTCCCAATGCAGAGTCAACTAGAAATTTGACGCCACTACATGCACACACACACACACACACACACACACACACACACACACACACACACACACACACACACACACACTCATGCCACAATGCCCACCAGCATGACAGTAATAATCTGCTATTCAGAGACATGATAAAACCACAGTGAGCATTACTTCATTAGTGGCTCATTTACATACCTCTCAACCTCTTAAAGCAAAAAATCTGGACAAAGCCTAAAATGGTGGGGGGGGGGATAGGGACAGGTTTTAAATATTGCTCTTACAAACTTAAAACGTTACTACAATAATAGGTTTTGCATTAGCATGAATTTTCTGAAGGATGTGGACTCTTCAGCTCAAATGTTTGTCATTATTTAATGACTTCAGTCCTCAGCTATTTGCCAGCAAGGTACAGATTTTAGGAGGAACACACCAAAAATATGAGGCACAAATCTGGGCATTCTGGGAAAATCTTTACAGTTGAGAGGTATGGCTCATTACCATGTTCCTGAATTGATCACTGCACTGTTAGACCTAACAGTGTTATTATTCCCCCTGCAGCCCATGCAGCACACTTGCACAGGCACATTAGAAAACACACACACACACACACACACACACACACACACACACACACACACACACACACACACACACACACACACAACATTGCCCACCAGCATGACAGTAATAATCTGCTTTTCAGAGACATGATAAAACCACAGTGAGCTTTACTTCATTAGTGGCTCATTACCATGTTCCTGAATTGAGCACTGCACTGTTAGACCTAACAGTGTTATTGTTCCCCCTGCAGCCCATGTAACACAGTTGCACAGGCACATTAAAAGTACACACACACACACACACACGTGTGCATGCACACACTAACACACACACTCTGATGCCTGCGCACACCTACACATACATATCTAAGCCAAATTTTTGAACAGAATTTTACAGAATATCCAGATGTTTTTGCCTCATATTTTGGGTCTCCTCCTCATAGAAATTGTGGTCTTCTGGCAAATCTTTGAGGACTGAAGTCACTTAATGATGACAAATATTTGAGTTTCTAACTTCATATCCTCCAGAAAATGCAGGCTAATGGAAGCTCTGTTATTCTAGCAACATTTCAAATTTATAAGAGCAATATTTAAAATCTGTCCCTGATTTTGTCCCTTTGACCCCCCCCCCATTATTTTTGGTTTTGCC